>NC_066893.1:11117952-11127952 GCF_022985175.1 Labeo rohita
TTTTTACTGCATCTTCTTGAAAGGACTTTTTTCAATCTGTAATGTCAGTAACTTCATGAAAGAGACAAAAAGCTGTGAAGTACGAATGTGCGAAACATATTTTCCATTTTGACTAGTTGTTTAACAGTTTCTCTCACCACTTACAGTTTTAACTCACCACTCCAATGCGTTAACAATTCAGACGCATTCATCGATGCAACAAAAAGTCCAGTCTAGTTATTAAAAACGTCTTTTTTTAACTTTAATGGTGAAAGTGTTCTTATGTAGTATGTTTTAGACTGAAACAGATACAGCAGTGAACGACTCGTTTCGCTGTATGGCAGCTGTACGCCGTTCAAAACCTGCCTCTGAAAGCCCCGAAGACAAGCTCCCTCAAGGCCAGCGACTGTAAAACGTCAAGTCAGACAAGAGTGACATACACACACACACACACACACACACACACACACACGGATATCCGTACACAATAGCACCCTTCAGTAAGTCAGCATTCTCCTCTCCACCACATATTCTTCGCCGTGACTGATTGCACTTTTATCCCCATTGCTCGACGCCGAGCGCTTTGGACGGAAAGTTCTTGGCTCGCGCGCCGGCGTAAAGAATACAAGACAACACGGACTGGCTTTCTTTGACGTTCTCAATTAAGTTCGCTGCAACCGTCCCCAGGAATCAGCCTGTGGAAGAATGTAGAGAGAGAAATGCATTGATAGACTTGGATCTTTTCAGAAGGGCCTTCAATGCACATACTGGCAGACAATAAAGAGCTCAGCACAATGTAGTAGGACGCTGCTGAATTTTTCCCTTTTCTCAGGAGAATTCAGCAGGATTGATGGGCTCTGGTCTGCTGCAGTCCACCATAAAAGACACGTGGATGTCTAAACGTCCTTTTTTTGACTTTAGTCTTTTTGATAGCAGTATTCTGCTACTTTCTAGCATAGTACCCTTTTCTAAATGCGAAACAATTAAAAAATTGTTTTTTATTTTATTTTATTTTATTTTATTAATATGGATTACCTTCTTTAGTGGAAAAATTAGCTTTTTTTCATGTCCATAGCACATAATACACAAGTTATGGGTTTGTTCAATTATATGCATGATAATATTTAGAAGTAACGCTTTGCAAAACCAAGCAAGCAAGTATGCAGGCGCAGAAGCAACCTTTCATTCTCTCTGTATTTATCTCCATCTTTGTGTGCTTCTTTTCAAGGTCTCCTCATTGTATTGCTTGATTTCTGCTGGCTTCAGTTTCATAATTTCCATATTTTGTTGTGCTTTGTTGTCGGTTTCCAAGTATATACGATGTTTAGCTCTTAGTATTATACCCAGTTTTTCTCTGTTGTTACACTTTGCCATTTGGCATTGTTGTTTGTGAATGTGTGTTTGCACATGTATTGAATATGTAGCATATTTCCAGCATTTGACATATTAATGGCTGATTATTTTTTCTATTAGGTCCACTTTTATGTTCATTGGATTATTTTAAGGAAGAATTTCTTTTATTTATGTAAAAAAGGGTTTTAAAAATATTATTAGATATTTTAAATTAAAATAGAATTGTAAGTATTTTGTTGTTATGTATTTAAAATGTTAATATACTTTTTATTTACTTTTTTATTTTTAAAGTCTTTTTAATTACAGTGATTTTTCCTGAAATACATACAAATATAAAAATCAGGAAAATTTTTACTTTGCACTTAGGAATGTCTTAAAAGTGAGAGTATAAAATATCTATTTTATTTATTTGTTTGTGTTTGTGTATGATTTGATTAGTGAAAAAAATCCCTGTCCCCAATGGAAAATTTTAATACAAAAACTTTTTTTTCTTTAAAATGTTTATTGACATCGGTTTCTCTTGTTTTCTCAAGTGCAAGACTTACCAAGTTTTTGCGAAAAACTGAAAATTTAAAAATTATTATTAACTAAAACGATAACCATACAATTTTTTAAATCTCTGTCTCTTTAATTACAATTATTTTTCCTGAATTTTAGAGAGTGTTGAAAGGTTACATTTTTAAAAACTTTCTCCACTTTTCCCTTGTATAATAAATATATTACAGTATTGAAATCAGGAAGTCAGTTTGTACTTTGCACTTAAAAATATCTTAAAAGTGAGAGTTTAAAATGATTTATAAATATATATGATGTTTGTATACAATTAGATTGTTCAAAAAATAAGAATCACTGTCCCCAATTAAAAAATATCTATTCTTTTTAAAAGGTCATTAACATCTAAAAATATATGTTTGTTAACTAAAACTAAAATCATAGAATCCCAATAGAACTGTCCCCAATAGAAAATGTTAAATTAATTAACATAATTTGTTTTGTTGTCTGTTTACAAGTGCAAGACTCACCAAGATTTTGCCAAAAAAAAAAAAAAAAATTTAAATTATTATTGTTAACTAAAACTAAAACCATAAAATTGTATTATTATTTTTGTTTTATTCTGTGTCTTTAATTACGATTATTTTTCCTGATTTTTAGTGTTGAAAAATAAATTTTTTAAAGTTAAAGTTTCCTCAAACGTGCAACAAAATGACTGAAATTAAACTAAAAACAGAAAACTTTGAAAAAAAAGTCAAAAAAGACAAAAAAGTCTCACTAAGTTTCTCTCACTAACTAAGGAAACACCCCAATACAACCCATATACCTATTCATGTGTGTCTGTGTTTTGCAGGCCTTCTCCTGGTGGCCAGAGGCGATGGGTGAACACGCTGAGACCTTTCTGTCTCTGTACACGGTAGACATGGACGCAGCATTGGCCGTCCAGCCGCAGGACTCCTGGGACAGTTTCCCTCTCTTTCAGCTGCTCAACAACTTCCTCCGAACTGACCGTATGTAGTGTTTATCTTTCTCGTTTTTTCTCCCCCCTCGGCTCCCGTTTGTCCAAAGTTCTGCTCGCATGTTCTCACTGCTAAGCGCGCTAATTAACACCAGTGTCGCTTTGGAAAACAATACTTGTTAGGCGAGCAGGTTAACATGCTGTGCTCTGTTATTGTCAACACACTAATTAGATATACAGTGTGATCAGTTTGTGGCACTGGAGGGTAAATTATCTCCGTTTCGCCAGGGCGAATACCTGAATCCTACCGAGGAGGGTGTTTTTGCAAATCCCGGAGTGTCCGACATTTCCTCAGTTTTGAGTGCTTCGCAACATGAAGTTAATTGTGCGAGGAGCTTTTGGTCTATTGATAGAACAGCAACCAGAGCCAAGTTGAAGTTACAGAGATTTTTTTTTTTTTTTCCATGACTGTGACATTTGCGACGTGATGAAGAGATTTGCTTTACTGTCTCGTTTAAACAGCAGTTGATTTGGAATAGATATGGTCGGTTATCTAGGGAGCATGACAATGGAAATGGCAGCCGCTAATAACACAGACAGTTGGCAAAAAGATATAGGGAACTCCCACACTGTTTCATATATGAACTTTCTTGTAGAAGATCCAGTCGTATTGCTTTCCTCTGCCCTGTTCTCACTAAATTAATCTCAGTAAATTAATCTTATTTAATCTCACTGGTAGAATTGTAATGAGCAAAGCCTGCTGGTGAACAATTATTTAAAAATTGGTTGAGTTAAAGTAATAATTCACTGAGAAATTAATAATTATTTACTGAATGTTATGTTGTTTCAAACTCATCCAAATGAGAGATTTCACAGAATGTTCACACCGCTTTTTTCCATTTTTCTTAAAATGAAAATCAGAGGCACTAGCACTCAAATATGACAGAAGAGTATCAAAAAAATAACTCAAGCACTTCTGAAATTATATAATAGCCATACAATACAAGAGACTAGAGAATCCAAATTAATACTTTTATTCAGCTAGGATGAATTAAATTGATCAAAAGTGACAGTAGTGTTCGTTTTGTTAAAGAAAACTAAGACAAAAAATGTTTGTTGACAAGCATTTTTCCCATGACTAACACAAGACAATGATGAGACGACGATAAGGTCAATAAACAATACCTGTGACTATATAACATGCAGTATTATTGACGGTAAAAGACAAGACTAAAATGTATTTTAAAAAATAAAATCTATACAAAAACCTCTTTTTATTTTTGTCGAAAAAAAAGGAGACAAAATATTATTGCGTACTGCTGTACGTGCCTCTAATACGTGAGCTTTCATATGTGTGGTTGCCAGATATCAAGAGTTCAATTCCCCAAATCAGAGCTTCTCTGTTAAAAGGATTTTCTCCCCAGTGTTTTGCTTCATTTTTGCAATCTGGCAACCACGTGTATCTATTCGCCTTTTATTGCGGAAGCGCCGACAATGATCTGAAAACACCAACAAACAAGTAAGCTGGAGTTTAGCAATCTCCACGTGAGATGTCTGTTTAAAGAAATAATTCACCCAGAAATTAATATTTTGTCATCGTTTACTCAACCTTATGTCATTTCAAACTCATGACTGACTGTCTTTCGTAAAACTCCAAATGAGAGATTTCACAGAATGTTCACGCTGCTCTTTTCCATTTTTCTTAAAATGAAAATCAGAGGCACTAGCACTCAAACATGACAGAAAAAATCATAAAAATAACACAAGCACTTCTGAAATGATATAATAGCCATACAATAAGTACAAGACACATGAGAATCCAAATTAATACTTTTGTTCAGCTAGGATGAATTAAATTGGTCAAAAGTGACAGTAGTGTTCATTTTGTTAATGCAAAATAAGATGAAAAATGTTTGTTGACAAGCATTTTTCCCATGACTAAAACAAGACAATGATGAGAAAACAAAAAGGTCAATAAACAATAACTGTGACTATATAACATGCAATATCATTGATGTAAAAGACAAGACTAAAATGTATTTTAAAAAATCAAATCTATACAAAAACCTCTTTTTTTTGTCAAAAAAAGGAGACAGAATATATTGGGGAATGCTGTACATGTGTGCGGCTGCCAGATATCAAGAGTTCAAATCCCCAAATCAGAGCTTCTCTGTTAAAAGGATTTTCTGCCCAGTGTTTTGCTTAATTTTTGCAATCTGGCAACCACGTGCAGCTACTCGCTCTTTATTGCGGAAGCGCCGACAATGATCTGAAAACACCAACAAACAAATTGGTTGGAATTTAGTGATCTCCATGTGAAATGTCTGGTTAAAGAAATAATTCACCCAGAAATTAATATTTTGTCATCATTTACTCAACCTTATGTTGTTTCAAACTCATGACTGACCGTCTTTCGTAAAACTCCAAATAAGAGATTTCACAGAATGTTCACGCTGCTCTTTTCCATTTTTCTTAAAATGAAAATCAGAGGCACTTTTATTCAAACATGACAGAAGAGTATCAAAAAAATAACTCAAGCACTTCTAAAACAATATAATAGCCAAATAATAATTACAAGACACTAGAGAATCCAAATTAATACTTTTATTCAGCTAGGAAGAATTAAATTGTTCAAAAGTGAAAGTAGTGTTAATTTCGTTAACGAAAACTAAGACGAAACATGTTTGCAGACAAGCATTTTTCCCATCACTAAAATGACAATAATGAGATGACAGTAAGGTCAATAAAAGATAACAGTGACTGTATAACATGCAATATCATTGACGGTAAATGACAAGACTAAAATGTATTTAAAAAAAAAAAATTTATACAAAAACCTCTTTTTATTTTCATCAAAAAAAGGAGACAAAATATATCGGGGAATGCTGTACATGTGTGCGGCTGCCAGATATCAAGAGTTTAAATCCCCAAATCAGAGCTTCTCTGTTAAAAGGATTTTCTGCCCAGTGTTTTGCTTAATTTTTGCAATCTGGCAACCACATGCATCTGCTCGCTCTTTATTGCGGAAGCGCCGACAATGATCTGAAAACACCAACAAACAAGTAAGCTGGAGTTTAGCGATCTCGACGTGAGATGTCTGGTTAAGGAAATAATTCACCCAGAAATTAATATTTTGTCATCGTTTACTCAACCTTATGTCATTTCAAACTCATGACTAACTGTCTTTCGTAAAACTCCAAATAAGAGATTTCACAGAATGTTCACGCTGCTCTTTTCCATTTTTCTTAAAATGAAAATCAGAGGCACTAGCACTCAAATATGACAGAAGAGTATCAAAAAAATAACTCAAGCACTTCTGAAATTATATAATAGCCATACAATAAGACTAGAGAATCCAAATTAATACTTTTGTTCAGCTAGGATGAATTAAATTGGTCAAAAGTGACAGTAGTGTTCGTTTTGTTAATGAAATTATTTTTTTTATTTTTGTTGAAAAAAGGAGACAAACTATTATTGCATACTGCTGTATGTGCCTCTACCACTTGAGCTTTCATGTGTGCGGTTGCCAGATATCAAGAGTTTAAAAAAAAAGTGTTCGTTAAATAATGAAACAACCTTTTTTAAGTTGTTTTTTTTTTTTACAGTGCATACATGTACGAAATTCGGTTGACACATGTAACACACCAACACCTACAAAAAAGTTTTCCAATTCAAAGTCCGAAACCCAGCAGGAAGTCTGTTATTTTGAATTTTCTCTGCAACTTTGGTGCCGTTTTTTTCCATTTTCAAGCGTTGTATTTAAACTCCTCCTAAAGATTTAAACAGACAAACACCAAATTTGTTCAGCGTAATCTAAAGCCCTTTGTGACGTTAAATTGCGAAGATCTTGAATTTTTGTTAAAGGGTTGACTTCTGTGTCTGCATGACAAATTTCAATGTTGTAGCTCAGTCATACAATGTCCGATCTGTCCCGAACTTCACATGTTTGTAAGAGTCCTGGCCTGAACAGATCTAAAGGCCAATATTCATTTATAATCATAGCGCCACCTGTTGGCAACATGATTCGCCATGCTTTACACTAACTCAAACAAACCATGTTCAATCTGCACCAAACTTTATATGTTTGATAAAAGTGCTTGCCTGAAGACATCTACATGCCAATTACAGTTATAGCGCCACCACCTGGTAGAAGGAAGTTTGACACATATAAATGACTGATATATTCCTTCTATATTTACCACTTTAAATACATAGTGACCTCTGTTTGCTGTTTTTTAAAGCCAGTGGGTGGTGGTACGGGTGCAAGGGCCCTTTCAACGCTGTTTGCAGCTTTAATTATAATTTTGTCTCTGTTATAGCACCAACAAGTGGCCAAGCTCCACATTTTTTTTTTTTATTTGACCTCCATTGGCATCCCTTTGCAACCATTAGTCGAAAATTTCAACTTTTTTTTTTTTTTTTTTAAGATTATCAAGATTCACTCCTCAGAGAATCTTTTTGCACTGGTTTGATTCCAATCAGGCAAACAACCTAGGACTAGTCTGCAAAAGTAGGTCCAAAATACCCCAAAGTTTCCCCGGGGAGACGATCAAATCAGAGCAAAGGATTCCAACAATATAAGGCACTTAAGCCTGCGACTGACTGTTTAGAGTTTGAAGAGATTTCATATTTTTGATCGCTGTAGCGCCCCTATCAGACCAATTGGGGTGAGGCTTGGTGACGTTGTAGACGCTGTGTGTACTACCATCCCTCCAAGTTTCAAGTTTCTACGACTTACGGTTTGGTCTGCCTGATCACTTTTATGTAGAGATTGCCGATCCCTGGCCATTCTAACAATTACAATAGTATACTAGATAATAGAATGCTATGCGCTTGAACCCTTAAATATATTCAATAAAAAAAATAAAAATAATAAATTGTAATAATATTCACATTTTTACTGTTTTTACTGTATTTTGAACAAATAAAAACAGCCTTGGTGAGTTTTTTTAGTGAATAATGACAGAATAATGAATAATTTCTCTGGTTCATAATGACACAGTGTCATTATCAGGAGTATATCTAATAATTGACACAAAAAAAATGTTCATTGAGAAATATAAAAAGGAATTACATTTTATCCAAACAATTAGAGACTAAAATGTGATGAATTTCTTAGCTGAATGAGACATTTTGAATTGATCAAATTCAAATCACCTAAATGATGTGGTATTATTTGGAATAATTAAAATAGTTGTTGCGAGAGCGCAAAAATCTCAATGCTGCCTTGGCTTTTTAAAACTTTTCTTGACAGTTCTGTTATTTAGAGTGTACTGTACAACTTCATTAGGCACCGAATTCATCAGATGTTATTTCAAAGCCTTAGAGCAACCAAATGAGACTCATTTTGGTTAACACTGCAGTGTATTACCAATGAAATCTCTAATTTTTCTGATTTCAGACAGGGATTAGTTTCAGTTGTGCATGCTTTTTGCAGTTTTGAGTGTGTGCACATGACAAAAAAAAAATTGTTGTGACATTGACACTAAATGCTCAAATGACTTTCATCATTGTTAAATGGTTGGGAAATGAGCTCAAACACCCATGAGAGTAAAAAGGCTAGTGTTAATGATGAAGAACAGAGAGATGGGAATTACACTTAATGATGCCTGAGGAGACATGCATCTCTCACTCTTTCTCCCTCTCTCTCTCTCTCTCTCTCTGTCAAACCCCCATTTCCTAAGTGCTTTAATTATGTTGAGTGCATTTACATGTACAGGAGGGTGGGGTAAGCTGTGCCACTTTTTACATACAGTATGTTGTCCTCTATGTGAAATGAATAGAGAAATAAGAGGTAAACTTATACAACTAATTTTATTTTAGGCTGTATGCAATCAACTGAAATGCGAAGGAAGTGTCTATAACATAGAGCCATAGAAATATGATTTCTCTACGTATTTTCTGTATATATTTTATATATGTTCTGTATTTCTATTTAAAGAAGCAATAGTGTACAATTTATAACATTATACTTTGTGGTCACATTGGCATTAAGTGACAGAAAACTAGTTAATTCTAAACTATTTTAATACAGTGGCTGAGGGAGTGATGGTAATTTTTTTTTTTTTTTTTTATCTTTCTCTCTCCTGACCAGCTTAATCGCTCAACATTTTTTCCTCTTTTGAAAAATCATAGAAATGATATTGTGGATTTCTTTCATTTGCTATTGAAGTGAATAGGAACACCAAAAAATAAATGTGTTGTAGTTTCTGTTCACTACTATAACGGAATATATAGTAAAAGATACACTACAACTTTGTGTGTTTTATTATATATTTCCGCTTATGAGAACCCCAGAAATGTGGAAAGGATCTGTTTTACAAACCTTTTTTAAGGTATTGTTTTATTTGCATTTTTATGAACAGAAAAAGGTGACAGAAAAAGGTGTAATTGAAGGTGTAATTTAATGAATATAATGAATATTTGAATATATATTATATTATTATTAATTATTTATATATATATATATATATATAGATAGATAGATAGATAGATATAGATATATATATGTAGATAGATAGATAGATAGATAGATAGATAGATAGATAGATAGATAGATAGATAGATAGAATTATTGTTATTAACAGTAATTATAAGTAATTTGAAGAAATAATTGTTATTATTTCAAATAAAATTAGTTATTTATAATAATTTGCCTGTAAGTTTCTCTTACCTAATCAAAGTATTTTGGATCCTCTTAACAACAACAACAACAACAACAACAACAACAACAATAATAATAATAATAATAATAATAATAATTATTATTATTATTATTATTATTATTAAAATACATTTAATTTTATTTACAATCATTACCTAATCAAAGTATTATTATTATTAGTAGTAGTAGTAGTAGTAGTAAACATTTGTTGTTATTATTTTTCTAAAAAGTCTCAAACATTAAATTTTCAGAATATTTGAATAATATATTTTGGATATATAATATATTATGGATCCTTTTAACAACAACAACAACAACAATAATAATAACAATAATAATAATAATTATTATTATTATTATTACAACAATAATTTATTGGTAATTTTAATGAATAATTATTATTGTTAAAAATACATTTTATTTATAATTATTTGCCTTTAAGTTTCTCTGACAAACATTATCCACAATTTGTGTTTTTTATAAACCAGCCAGAAACGGGTGTCACTTACAGAATATTTGACTATAATATATTTTATATAATATATTTCAAATCC